>NW_028074168.1:0-580 GCF_014824575.4 Sturnira hondurensis | reverse complement strand
GAGGAGCTGAGGAGCAGGGAGGAAGCAAGCAGTACAGCAGCGCTTCTCAGAGGATAGAGTCCAGGCCACTAGCAGCATCAGCCCCCACCAGGGAACTGGTTAGAAAGGGAGTTTCTCAGGCCTCGGCCCAGAAAGACTGGATCAGAAACTCTGAGGGGCAGACCCACGATCAGTGTTTTTATGAGCCTTCCCAGTGACTCTGAGGTTCACTAAAGTATGAGGACCACTGGTCTAGAACAGAGCAGAGCACGCCATGCAGAGGAAGGAAAAGAAGAGATCAGTAAAGGATGCAAAGAGGAAGAAGAGAGGATGGCAAAGAAGGAGGAGGCACCTCAAAGAGAAGAGAAGTGTGGAAGTGAGTCCGTGGGACCCTGGACCTCTCTCTCTTCACTAAAACACAACATGTTGTCAAAGAGCCCACAGGTGACTCTTCCACTGACCCCCGCAGACAGCCGTACCCAGGCTCATCCTTGGGAGCCTCTCTTTACCAGAGCATTTCTGAGTGGAGCTGACTTCTGTGTCACCAGGGACCTGCAGCCATACCAGACTTTCCCCAGCCCCAGGAGAGAATGTGTGTTAT
>NW_028074167.1:0-1425 GCF_014824575.4 Sturnira hondurensis | reverse complement strand
GTGAGGTCTCTCTTTGACTCAGAAGCCATCCTGTTAGGCTGCCATTCATGACTGGTGGGTGTCAGTCTTCCCTATGTCTTCATCACATGAGCCAACCCACTGAGTTTGCATCACCAACCACCCTGCAAGTGCCCGCAAGTGTGGGCTTCAGTTATTGCCGTCATTCCTTCCTATCACCACACCTGTGACACAGGCCCCACTGTTCTCACTCCACACGTCAGAGAGCGGGTTTCGAAATATGAAGTGATGTCCAAGTTCACAACGCACAGCAGCTAAAAGATGCTGTATTAGGTCCTTCAGAGTTCAAGACCCATATGTATGGAAGCTTTGAGCTCCTGCTTCCATCCATAGGAGGGGAAAACATTTCTTACAGGCAGAAGCACGGGCTACAGCATCCCTTTAGTTGGTGTCTGTCCTTTCAATGTCAGTGTTTTCTTTACATTCACCTCTTATCACTTAATTATGAATGAGAACATGTTGCAGACAATGTTATATAATATAAAAAAAGCTTTACAAGGAAAGCCTTACAACTCTTTTTTGGCAGCTCCGCCACGCAGACTCATTTCGAGTTGTGACACCTAAATGGTCTCCCACGTGTACGACTGGTTCAGTTAAAGGCGAGCTGGGGGAAGACTTGATACATTTCATATCATTTCTGGGTAGGCTCAGGTAATAAAAAAAATCAGTATACACGAATTATGAAATAGCAGCTGTCCCCAAACTTTATTCGTACCTCTTAGTCCACCTGACTTGAATGTGTGTGCCCTAGAAGTCATCTATCACGGCTCTCCAGTCGTGACCATAAAGACAGGAAGACTTTGACCCCATTGTCCAGTGCACACTTGTGTGATACAGTGCTGTTTTACTGCACTGGTATTTCGTATTATTCTCCGTTTATCTCAGATACAAGATGTACATCACTCCCTAGATTTAAAAACTCTCCCCGAAGTGACACAACCCACAGTTGGGAAGGCAGCAGCCAAAGCATTTGCTAGCCACTTTTGAGAATATTCATCTTAATTTCTTAGTACTTCAATCTGATTTCTGGCAATTGTATTAGATTATCAATTTTCTGTTCTATTACATAAATCTCTTCAGAGATGGTAGTCTGAATATGTCCTAGTTTTTTTTAATCTTGCTTATTAAGCAAACTATCCTACAACTTAATATTCACAACCCCGCAAGCTTCTGTACTCATGCAATAGGTTTTGTGAGTGGGGCGCTGGCTTTGCAAATGAATGGTCATGTAGCTTATTGTGTAGAAGGGACCTGCTTTTCACTTAGTTGTGTTATTCTTTTTGTAGCAAGCCTTCATCCATAGAGCTTCTGACTGGAACTCCGCCAAATGGAGCCGCAGTGCACTACCAAGCAGAAGAGAATGTCCACTTTGAGAACAATCTTTACATGTGAAATAAGACCCAGAGA
>NW_028074166.1:0-1897 GCF_014824575.4 Sturnira hondurensis | reverse complement strand
GGCTGCCTCTTGCATACTCCCAACCAGGGACCTGGCCTGCAACGCAGGCATGTGCCCCGACTGGAAATCAAACCAGTGGCCTTTTGGTTCACAGGCCCATGCTCAATCCACCTAGCCCCACAGCCAGGGCTGAAATTTTATATACATGAAATAGTTCCATATGTCATCATTTCGTGACTGGCTTATTTTGCTAATATGATGCTTGTAAGATTTATCCATGTTGTTGCAAATGCACTGACCATATATTAAGTAACCTACTAAAAACAATACAAAATTGATTCTAAAGGCAAAAAGTAGACGATTTTTTCCTTTCAGCTCTTACATCAAAGAAAAGAAGTGTAAGTCAAATGGGATATACCATATAAGAAAATGCGATTTTCCACATCTTTAACATGATCAGAAACTCACATTTTTATGAAAAATGAACGCAGACACAGCTCCTCAGGTCCCCTCCCCATGTGGTCTGGCCCCTCTCTCGGGGAGAGAAAGAATTTCTGTGTGAGTGACCCCACAACGGCTGTAAAACTTGTTTCTATGTTACCTTTATGTTTCAATTTCTCAGGTTTTTCTCACTTCTTATACTCATGGGTAACTGTCAGTATT
Source organism: Sturnira hondurensis (assembly GCF_014824575.4). Taxonomy (NCBI): domain Eukaryota; kingdom Metazoa; phylum Chordata; class Mammalia; order Chiroptera; family Phyllostomidae; genus Sturnira; species Sturnira hondurensis. The sequence goes on along the minus strand of NW_028074166.1, from coordinate 1,294 downwards.
AATATTATCACCTTTGGAAAATCCTCACAGCGCATATGTGCCTAGTTCTCTGGGGTGAGAAGCAGTTCAGCATTACCTGTTGGTTAAATCTGCTGTAGGCTTCTATCCTGGCAACCAACCTTGCCATTCAGATAAAAAAGCTTCTGGAAAACTAAAAAAAGCTCCTGCACAGCAAGGAAGTCATCAATAAAATTAAAAGGCAACCTACCGAATGGGAGAAAATATTTGCAAGTCATATACCTGATAAGGGCTTAATATCCAAAAAGCGTAAGAAACTAATACAACTGAATAACAACAGCAACAACCACAAAACCAAACAAATAATCTGATTAAAAAATGGGTAGAGGATCTGAATAGCATTTTCCCAAAGAAGATGCATGAATGGCCAACGGATACATTAAAAAAGGTGCTCGACATCACTAATGATGAGAGAGACACAAATCAGAACCATGCGGGATGCCACCTCGCACCTGGTGGAATGGCTGTTACAAATAAGACGAGCAGTAACAAATGCAAATGAGGCTATGGAGAAAGGGAGTGTTCATGCACTTTGTCCTGGGACTGTGAATTGGTACAGCCACTATGAACAACAGTATTGAGGTTCTTCAAAAAGTTAAAATTAGAGCTCCCATGACCCAGCAATTTCACATTGAGCTATTTATCCAAAGGAAATGAAAACACTGACTCAAAAGTGTATGTGTATCTCCGTGTTCATGGCAGCATCATTTACAATAGTTAAGACCTAGAAACGACCTAAGTGTCCATCAATGGGAAAATGAATGTGAAAAAAATGTAATAAACACACCCACACAGAGGAATATTATTTAGTCATAAAAAGAAGGAAGTCCTGCCATTTGCAACAACATGAATGGAACCTGAGGGCATTGGGCTCGGTAAAATAAGTCAGACAGAGAAAGAGAAATAGCATATGATATCACTTATAGGTGGAATCTGCCCCCACCCCCTAAAAGAGCTCATAGATGCAGAGAGGCTGGCTCATAAAAGGACATGCAGTTTATGCCTGGTTTGCTGAAACATTCGCTCTTAGAGCCCTGGGCTACCATGTAAGAAGTCTGACAATTCCAGCCCCAGCTGTTAAGGCATTACCAGCCTTCAAGTCTTCCCAAGCAAGACTCCAGACATAGAACAGAAACAAATCACTTCTGCTTTACCTCAAATCCTGACCTACTTTCAAAACAGAATACAATGGTTGTTTTAAACTGCTAAATTTTGAGATCATTCGCCTGCAGTAATTGCTAAAGCAAGATACGACACATAGAGAAATCAGTTATTT
>NW_028074165.1:0-716 GCF_014824575.4 Sturnira hondurensis | reverse complement strand
GTATCCTGTCAGAAAAGAACCCTCTGAGATCTTTTCATATTTATTTCTCTAATCCGATTGCTGAGATAAGGGCTTGCAATTAGGAGATCAATAAGTGTGAGTCAATTAGATTTATAATTATGAAGGTATGTTATCTGTGAGGAGTGAAGGAGAGAGACCCAAAGATGACTCTCTTTGGGGCCTGAGACACTGGGAAGATGGGAATAGGGTGAGTGTGTTGCAACAACAGAAAGAAGAGGTCTAGAAGGAAAGTGACGGGTGCAATTTGGATGCACTTATTCATATCCCACCACAGGGGCCCCTCCTGGTGAGAACCACATCTCTGTCCCAGGCTGGCCCTGACAGGGTTTCATTCTCTTTGTCCTCCAGGGATTCCAGTTTCCTCTTCACTCTCCTCAACTGTCCACAAACACCCTCCAAGCACTTGGATGTCCCTAGTCCAAAATCTAATTCTGTTCCTTTTTGTCCTCTAAACAATACCTCATTCTTCAAATGTAGCTCAGGAATTTACTACTAATCACTAGATATACAAGGACAAAAATGAAAAAAACACTTGGGAGGGGAAATTATTCTCCTGCTCTGTGGCTTCAGACTACTTCAGGTAAAGTCCCAGAGCCTCACTCTTCTGAAAGCAAATTAGATTGTGGGGCTTTACTGGCCTCAGGAATGTCATGTGTAAGTGTGAGCATATCTCCCATGTAAAGGAGATAGTGTTC
>NW_028074164.1:0-1637 GCF_014824575.4 Sturnira hondurensis | reverse complement strand
CTGGGTTGCAGGTCAGTTCCCGGTCCTCGGCAGGGGTCACAGGAGAGGCAACCATACATTGATATTTCTCTCCCTCTCTCCTTCACTTCCCCTCTAAAGATAAATAAATAAATCTTAAAAAAAAAAAAGATTGGAAGTCGCAAGATCCAAAGATGTCAATTCTTCCTAAGTTTACTTATAAATTTTAGATGCAATCAATAAATATGCCTTTAAGTTATCTTCTAGAACTAGACAGATTAATTATAAAGGTTGGGGTTAAACATGAATAGCCAGGAAAACCATAAAAAAAGAATGACATGTGGGAAGTTACCTTCAAGATATGAAATATTATAAAGTTTCTGTAATCCTAGCAATGTGGTATTGGGTTAGGAATAGACTAACAGACCAGTAGAACACAGTGAGAAGCAAAAAATACCTCAGGTGCCTTGAAAACTTTGTATAGAATGAAGGCAACTGCTCAAACCAAGGAAAAATATGTTCTTTTTATACATGGCAATAAAACCACATGATGGTCTTCTGGGGAAATATATAGTTGGATCCATTTTTCACACCATTCACTGGTAAAATTTCTAAAATGACCAGATATTAAAAATAAGAATAAATAAATAAAACCATACAATCACATTATGATTAAAATGAGTGACTTTCTTTATAACCTAAGAGGAAAGAAAATATTTCTAACTATCATTAAAATACCAGAAACAATAGAAGATTAATACATTTAATTTAAAAATTTCATCATAAGAACAGTCAAAAGCCAAATCACAAATTAGAAGAAAACATGCAACTTATACCTCAAACAGAAAACTATTGTACCCAATATATAGTCCTCCTAAAAGCTGAGAAGGTCAAAATCCAACAGAAACTTGAGGAAAAAATATGAAGAGACAGCCCATAAAATAAGCAATAATACCAACAGTCATTAAATACATGGAACCACCTCCCATGTTTCTTAAAATTAAAGAAATGCAAATTATAACAATACTGAAACACAGCTTCTCATCCATCAGGATGGAAATTTTAAAAATTCTGAATCTATACCATGTTGAGGAGATTAACAAAGTGCACACTCCCAATATTGCTGAGGTGGAAAATGAACGTCAGTTCCTCCTCCCCTAACACAAAATCCATAGTCAATACAATTCCAATCAAAATCTCAGCAGGTCCTTTTGCAGGAATTTACCAGCTGAGTCTAGAATTCATATGGAAATTCACAGGTATGAAAGGAGCCAAGAAATTTTGGAGGAAGTGAATGAGATTCAGGACTTGTACTACCTGATTTCAAAAATTATTATAAAGCTACAGTAATCAAAGGTGTATGGTACTGCCATCAAGATAGACAAATAGATGAAAACAAACACACACAAATAGAATCCACTGATTTCTAACACAGGTAAAAGAACAATCACTGGACATTTATGAGCAAACATACACATACCCTAAAACCCCACTTTGATCCAATACAAAACTTAGCTCATAAAATTTCCACATTGTGAGAGATTCGGAGAAGATGGCGGCGGAGTAGGACAAAGGATTTCGCTTCTCTCCACGCACCCGAGAAGGACCTGGCTGATCTGCGGAAGAGCACAGCAGATGCTAATCTGGGACTCAGCATATAAGAAAGCAGGACTCCAGAG